>NW_027117827.1:273047-281537 GCF_038497905.1 Lipomyces japonicus | reverse complement strand
CCCCGACCCCGACCCCGACCCCGACCCCGACCCCGACCCCGACCCCCGACCCCCGACCCCCGACCCCCGACCCCCGACCCCCGACCCCCGACCCCCGACCCCCGACCCCCGACCCCCGACCCCCGGTATATGCCGGGTGAGACGTAGTGAGGCCATGTTGAGCCACTAGAGTACGAATTTTATCGGCTTGAGACAATCGAAGAACCCCAGAATCGTACATGATATTCATGCCCAGATAGTGTGAGACGGGACCGAGGTCTTTGTAGCGGAAACGAGCGCCAAGGTCATTAGCAAACGCGTCAATGGTTGATGACGATGGAGCCACTACAAGGAAATCGTCAACAAAAACCGCTAAAGTGAGTTCCTTAGGACGAAACACTGTAGGGTCCGAGGTAAAACAAGTAAAACCGATCGAAAGAAGAAACGCTGTGAGGGTGCGTTCCCAACGGAGAGGAGCAGTACGGAGACCGTAGAGAGCCTTGTTCAGACGACACACAAAACCTTTGCCGAGAGAGTAACCAGGCGGCTGTTGAACATAAACTTCTTTGTCGAGATCACTGTTGAGGAATGCGGCGGAAATATCAAGGTGACGAATGACATAACCAGAAGAAACAGCAAAAGCTAGCAATGTGCGAAGCGAGCAGTATCCGCATGGACGGCTTCAACATCAGGCTCGTTAAAGCCACGAACAACCCAGCGAGCTTTGTGTGCGCCATCCGATTTGCGAGTAAGAACCCCCATACCATAGAGTATCGGAGAGGTGGCAGAGGATGTGGGCACAATGGTCCAGACATTCTGAGCGAGCATGTTCTCAATTTCAGCAGCCACTTATGACCATCAATAAATTATTAGTTACTTCAAAAAAATAAAAAATAAAAAAAAATCATTATTAATTATATTAAAAAAAAAATTTAGAAGTGGAAAATGAAAATGAAAATTCAAAAATAATTTTAAAAAAAAAATTGTCATAGATAAATCACTCATTAATTACATAAAAAAAATAGAAAAAAAATTGTCATTAAAAATTAAAAAAAATTCAGCAATGTAAAAAATACAACTAAGTGGAAAATGAAAATTTAAAAAAAAAACAAATAAAAAATGTGGTAGGTTAATAAAATTATTGTACGTAACGTAACCATGTGCGGAAAAAAAAGGAAGTCGAAAAAATTGTAATAAAATAAAAATTAAAAAAATTAAAAAAATTCAGCAAAGTAAAAAACTGTAAGAAAATGTTGAAAATAATTGAAAAAAAAAACCGACTATTGTTACATAATCATCAGAATTGCCTTGACCTCATTGGCATGAGCCATCTGTTCTAACTCCATTTCAGGTAACAACTTACATGGGGTGGTGGAAGGAGATGTTAATTAACAGTGAGGGACTGCTCCCCTCATGTTAGAACAACCGATTATTTGGGCATTTAAGTAATAATCTTGAGATTTATTAATACAGTGACAACATAAACAAAAATAATCAAACAAAACTGTACCTTGAGAATATTCAAATAAGCTCCTTAGTCCTTTCTCGTAGCCGTGATGATGGGTAGTGTTTCATACCTCTGGCTATTCCCCTCTCTTTATAGAATATTCTCAAGTTCTATCTCCGTTCCTGATAGTCACAAGCGCTATCTCCTATCACCGCCCGCCGACGAACGACTTGCGGACAACCGCAATCGGACATCCCGACAGAATAACCGAAGTTGAGGTTATGACATCGGCACATAACACACGTTCTTTAAGGTCATACAAACTTCTTCGTCCTTTACCGTGGATAATTTGATTTTCACCGTACCAATACCTAACATTCTGATGGAATGTCCCGAGGCTGATCGACGCTTTGGAAGAGTAGCATGCTTTTCAAAATTACACATGTCCTTCTGCCCACAAAGGTGATGACCGGAACCTGTGTCCACAGCCCGATTTGACGACATTTTATTCGAGCCTGCAAAGCTGACCAACTCTTTATCAACGTACCCCACCCAATTGCTTTCTTCGAGCTCCGTGTCTGTCACTGCGTTGTTTGCCTCCAATTCTTTAAATTTCTTAGCCATAAATTTGAAACAGCTCTCGCGTATGTGCCCTTTCTGGCCACAAAAATCACATTTTTCTTTGACCTTCTGTGATACAATTTTTTTGTCGACAATGCGAGCTGACGGCTTTGTCTCTGGTTTCTTAGGCCTCTGAACCACACCATTTACCAATACATCATTGTTCATTGCCTTCAGATTGGTCTGCCTATCAAGAAGCTGACTTTTCACGAATGCCATGGCTTCCGCAGTCGATGAAAACTTAGCAATTTCACTGGCAATACTTGTTGTCGTATCAGCATAATTAGTGTTTCTGCTGAAAAATTTAAGCGTCCAACAGATGCGCTCAGTGACACCATACTTGATAGGTGAACCAAAAAAAACTTTAAACTCTAACTCATCAAATGTGCTGTTGATTTCATGAAGGCAGTCGGTGATATCAACATTGCCTGAGAAAGAATAATGTTCAAAAAACTGAGATTGAGAAGTGATGTAGCCCAGGGACGTATCTTCAAAAGCACTTCCTTAGTATAATCCCAAATCTTTTTAGCATCCATGCCTTTTCCTGGCTCATAACATGCTTTAAACACCTCGCTCCAATAAGCTGAATCAATTGTAACTTCCATCATCTGAGCACATACTGGGACTCAAGCAACGCATTCGATGACTTCACGTAAGTCTCATAACCACAGACCAGACCATCGAGTTCAACCAAAGCAAACCGTAACTTCATGTTGTCGGAACCATGATGCATAGGTAGGTTCCTTATTGCCCCCTTTGTTCCTATTTTTGTCGTTTTTGGCCCAGTCAACAATGCCCTTATACGCGTTGTCATATCTTCTGAGCAACATATTGTCAAACGCGGTTAATTCATTGGGATCCGACTTCACATCCGGTTTTGGTGTAGACTCCGGCATGATTGAATCTGAAACGGACTGAAATTCCTCGAGGGTGATATAACCGTTTAGAAGAGATATCAGACGACTGGCAGATTTGTCCTCTAGTTCTGACTCAGTGACGCCAAGTGACAATAATTGCTCCTTTTGGTTTCTCGTGACCATACAAGGAACTCTTGCTTCAACCA
The DNA here is from genome assembly GCF_038497905.1 of Lipomyces japonicus. Lineage (NCBI taxonomy): Eukaryota > Fungi > Ascomycota > Lipomycetes > Lipomycetales > Lipomycetaceae > Lipomyces > Lipomyces japonicus. The sequence goes on along the minus strand of NW_027117827.1, from coordinate 278,427 downwards.
AGTGCTATTTACAGCACCACAAAAAAAATAACAGACTTCTAAAAACTAACCCAGGGCTCATAACCTGGCGGATGTTTATGATCAGGCTTAGGGTTCAGTGAAAGCTTAACATGCAATATGGTTTTATGCACAATTGCAGACTACACGACAGTGTGGATATGAAATATAATTTGAACAACAATCAAAATATACCAAGATTAACACACCACGTACAACTAGCACACAATACAAATATAAATCCCCAATCTAAACAAGAAATATAAAGTAACTTAACAACCTCCACCCCAAAAGAAGAGAAAAACTCTCTCAGCGGGAGGCGACCGAGAGCTCTACTTATATAACGGAATATTTAAGGTTCGGGACGGGGCAAATCCAAACAAACATTGAGAGAAGAATGCATAAGAGAAAGATGTGTACTTTGTATATATATATATTACAATGAATTTTAGAATATTACAGACAATGTAAATTTAACTTCACATCTAACTGATCTAGAACAAAAAATTATATTAAAAGTAGAAAATAAAATTTAAAAATAATTTGAAAAAAAAAAAAATACTTTTATTGTGGTTGATGGATATTGTAGAACTAGTTAAAAAAAAATTGTAGAAAAAAATGGTAGATGTGGAAAATGAAATGTTAGAAATAATTTTGAAAAAAAAAAAATTTTACTGAAAAAAAAAATTCTTTAAAGTGGAAAATCAAAATCAAAAATCATTTTAAGAACAATTGTGGTATAATTTAACACAGTAAGTACATCAAAAAAAATAGCAAAAATTGCAATTAGAAATTAAAAAAAATTTCAGCAAAGTAAAAAAACCAAAGTGGAAAATGAAACTGTAAAAAATTTTATTTATGTGTAATCAAGTACATAATCATCAGATGGATGGAATGCAATACTCTGACTCTAATGCTCTGATGCTCTAGTAATGTAGGGCACTTGAGTGCCCTTAGATGGCACACAGAAATGGCACACGGCTTTTGAAAAGTGCCCAAACTTTATTTTTTACTAGCAAAATTACGCCCTTACCCCGAGTGCCCTGTAACTAAATGGCACGGCAACCTTGATTACACTGTTAGATCAATGAAAGAAAAGAAAAATTATAGCGATTTTGCCGGTGTGCAAAGGAAGCGAAGGCTCCTAACCTAGACTGAACAGTTGAATTCGATATTAGAGCCATATCTTCGTTGCTACATTAATTTCGATCAGGATAATTGGGCACAATGGCTCGCAGTCGCAGAATTTGCATATAATAATCACGTTTCAGAATCAACTAAGGTCACACCGTTTTCTTTAATTATGGTAACAACACACGGTTAGAATTTGCTACAAGAGCAAATACAATGTCAAATCCCAGTTCAGAAAATATTACAAGCTTTATTCAAGGCTTACAGCACCTTCATGATGAGTTAAAGGCCGAAATCAGATATTCCCAGAGTCGTATGTCAGAACAATATGACAGACGACATTTGCCGGCTCCAGTATACAAGCCTAGAGATCAAGTATGGTTGTTACGAAAGAATATTCAGACTACCAGACCCTCTGACAAGCTAAACTATAAAAAGCTTGGAAAATTTACAGTGTTGGAACGGATAGGTAGACATGCTTATCGATTAGAATTACCAGGATCAATGCGAATCCATCCTGTGTTTCATGTATCACTGTTAGAACCAGCAACGTCATTGGAAGCTGTCCCAGGTCAAGTTTCTGATCCACCACCTCCTCTTATTGTTGAGGGGGAATTAGAATATGAAGTGAAAGAAATTTTATCGTCGCGAGTCAGGTACCGGAAATTAGAATACCTTGTTAAATGGTTGGGCTATCCAGAACCTACCTGGGAATCAGTCAAGAACATTCAAAATTGCTCTGACCTGATTGAAGAATACCATACAAGGTACCCAGGGAAACCACGTTAACGATCCAGCGTCTCGTCCTAAAGAGAGGGGTTCTGTAACAAACGTGGAAACTATTGCCGACTTGAGGCCAAGTCATGACATCGCCATGCATGGTCATGAGCCAAGAATGCATGAAATGACTCACAGTGGGCGTACGTGTGAGCAAGTGGCAACTTGGCAACTTGGCAACTTGGCAACTTGGCAAAGTGGTAAAGTGGAGCAACGGAGCAACGGAGCAACGGAGGAGTGGCGAAATGGAGAAAGTGGAGCAACGAAGGGAATGGAGAAGTGGAGGATTAAAGAAATATAAGTATGGGTGTATTGTCGTTTGTTTTATCGCTAAGTAATAAGTCTTTTGTTTATCGTTCATAAACTATTGTTTGTTTATTACCGTATCGTCGTTTCGTATCGTTTTATTCTATTGTCCCGTTATCGTTACGCCGTCGCCGTTACATTTCATTACTTGTTGAAAAATGTATTATTTCTACTGAAGTAATAATATTATAATATTTTACTTAATCTCTATTGAATGACTGTTTATGACCACTTCACTTTTTTTATGCCTATTCTTACTAGCTGCCGTCTTTTGAGTAACATTACTTTCATGATATTCATCATCCAATTCATATTCTGAATGGTCAACCTGACCCAGTTTCTCAAAGTAGTAAGCCCGCTCATCTTGCTTAAAAAAATACAACACAACAAATGTCCAAAGAATGATCAGAAATGTAATTATCGCGGCATATATAAAACCCATTTGATATTTTGGTGCACTAGTCGTTTTCCAAAATATCAAGGGAGTCCATGCAATTGATTGTTGAGCCATCAAGTTCATCAAAATTAAGACCAGCGATCTATACTCATCATCGTGCCTGAGTATATCATTGGCCCATCCATATAAAACAGAGGACATCGCCCAACATGCATACTGTGTAAAAAATGCATACCATTTTGCTGTATTTGAAACTTTCCATATAGATAGAATAACCAAGTTTATCCAGTTAATTAATTGCATAAGATTAAGAAAGAACCACCGCGACCTGAAAACGTCAGCACCAAAGCAGGCAATAAATACAAAGCCAATACCAATGGCATAAGGAACTGCCGAAATTCGATTAATCCAAGGTACGTATTTTTCCTCTGGATATACAGACTTAAGCCAAAGTAAAAATACTCCCGCTTGTGTACCTGAATTCCAAAATAAAACATCCCAAACTATGAGTACTGGTAAATGCCATGAAGTTAAAGCCTTTTTAACAACAGACCAACTAAAGCCTTTAGGAGCTTTAGATCCATTAATTTTTGCTCTTCTTTTAGCAATTTCTTTATCTTTTTGACTAAAGAATAATGATTGTATTTTGTCTGGTGTACCAGGCCATGTTAAGAAACCGAGGAAACCGATAGGAATTGTGATGACTGCGTCAATAATAAAAACCCATCTCCATCCGGCAATTCCATGAACACCATCCAAGCTTTTTAAAACAGCGGACTGGAGCAACCCTGTCGTGGAACCTCCAAGCATGAGGCCAAAATAAAAAATTCCTCCACGACGCTGAATCTCATGAGCTTTGAACCAGGATCCAAGAACATAATGCACGCCAGGAAAAAATGATGCCTCAGCAGCACCAACTAAAAATCGATATGCCATTAACTCTCTTCGTGATTGTGCTTTATATTGAGCTAGGGTAAAAAGACCCCAGATGATATCCATTCCGGGAATTAACCAATTCATTCTAACCTTAGGAAAAAGATATGTGAATGGTATTTGGCATATAACACCACCAAGAGTGAACATAACCTGTAAATGAACTAAATCATTACCTCCTAGATTTAGATCTGTCTTCATACCAGAAATATATGCGTTGTCTATAATTGGTCATTATTTGTTAACTAAGATCCAATCACTACAACTTACTAATATTGCCACTGTCCATATTTTTGACCCAATAAGATATGAAACAGTAAGATGTGACTAAAATGTCAAGCTTCAAAATATATCGTCGTTCTTCTGGAGTATCATTTTCATCAAACCAACGCCACCATTTGTGTTGAACTCCGCGGCGTTCATACAAATCTCTGTACTCGTATTCATCAAAAAACTTGTACCATGGACGATTTTTAGACAATGGTAAAACTGCTGGCAAAACAATGTCATCATTTTCTTCTTTAAATGCTTCATTATTGCTAGAAGCTACTTGCTTTTCTTCAACGCCCATTCTGATAGTGAACGTGTTGCGGAATAATAAATCAGTTAAGGCATGGTCGCATAAGCGCCTTTTAAAACGTCGGATTAAAACCACAAATTATTTACCTTTGCTAGCGGGTTTCAAATAATTATACCACAAATGGATACGAAAAAGAAATGTGTACATATTATTATTGATAAGTATGTATGGCGCATAGCATATGATTTATCGCGTATAGCATAATATGGCGTATGGCAAATAATGATACTGTGATGTAATATATATTATATGTATAGACCTTCAATAAGAAAAAAAGCAATTGCAGATGATCTATTTAACTTTATCGCGAGGCACTTCAAGCAGTAAAGTAGTTGAATACAGAAACTGGCTAAATAAAAAATGTTTTGTAACGTATATACCGTACCTGAAGCACCGCATCATTTAGGTTATATATTTGTGAATTAAAAAATCTTAGAATGGCAAATACTGAAGCACCGCATCTTGTAAAGATATACTTCTCATAATATATATATAGTACTTGAAGATTGAAAATTAGCATTGTTTCAATCATATAAGATAACATCTTACGGGAAGGTTTCAATTAAAAAAACATCGACAACGGACGATGTCGCCCTTGTACTATTATTTGGAAATGATTCAGAAATTGTGTATATACAAAAGAATAAACTTGGGTCTAAAACTTGGCTCCCCGTAATTCATTTTAGTACAACAAATTGAAAAATACAAGATCTCCTGAATTACAATCATTGAAAGATCAGCGCGCACATTAATGTTTTAAAACTGTGAACAAATCTTTCAGAATGTCGGATTTTTTTAACATTTTCTTTTTTTTAATAACTTTTACTAAACTATCTTAGACTTGTATCCATGCTTCTTATTGCTCCGACTAAAAATTACTAAAGTTCAACAGAAAAATTCTTTCGACTGCGAACTGAAAAGATAACGAAAAATGTAATGTAACTCACGTGCTTTAGGTAGGCTACTAGATAGAGGTAATTTTGCGGTGTGCAAACTCTTTAAATTTATCAAATTGTAAGCTGCACCGTACATTACGCAATTTAATAATATAACCACTGCAAAACCGAATGAAAGAAATCATTATTTAGGTTTGATGGCATTCATTGCCATGAATATCGTGCTTGTGAGCTCGGAAGGAGCCGGGGGGGGGGGGGGGGGGGCCCCCCCCCCCCCCCCCCCCCCCCCCAACACAAAAAAAAAAAAAAAAAAAAAAAAAAAGCCCGGTGGGTTTTAGATGGTGGTTGGTGTTAGATAAAAAA